>NW_025728454.1:0-32975 GCF_021461385.2 Schistocerca piceifrons | reverse complement strand
CCTCTCAAGTTCAGCTGTCCTCACAAGTTGAGCTGCCCTCTCAAGTTGAGCTGCCCTCTCAAGTTGAGCCTGCCCTCTCAAGTTGAGCTGCC
Organism: Schistocerca piceifrons; assembly: GCF_021461385.2. Lineage (NCBI taxonomy): Eukaryota > Metazoa > Arthropoda > Insecta > Orthoptera > Acrididae > Schistocerca > Schistocerca piceifrons. Next base: position 32,883 of record NW_025728454.1, on the reverse strand, counting down.
CTCTTATGTTGAGCTGTCCTCCAAAGTTGAGCTGTCCTCTCAAGTTGAGCTGTCCTCTCAAGTAATGCTGTCCTCGCAACCTGTGCTGTCCACGCAAGCTGTGCTGTCCCCGCAACGTGTGTTGTCCTCGCAAGCTGTGCTGTCCTCGCAAGCTGTGCTGTCCTCGCAAGCTGTGCCGTCTTTGTAAGCTGTGCCGTCCTCGCAAGCTGTGCCGTCCTCGCAAGCTGTGCTGTCCTCGCAAGCTGTGCTGTCCTCGCAAGCTGTGCTGACCTCGCAAGCTGTGCTCTCCCTCGCAAGCTGTGCTGTCCTCGGCAAGCTGTGCTGTCCTTGCAAGGTGTGCTGCCCTCGCAAGGTGTGCTGACCTCGCAAGCTGTGCTGTCCTCGCAAGCTGTGCTGTCCTCGCAAGCTGTGCTGTCGTCGCAAGTTGTCCTGTCCTCGCAAGCTGTGCTGTCCTCGCAAGCTGTGCTGTCCTCGCAAGCTGTGCCGTCTTTGTAAGCTGTGCCGTCCTCGCAAGCTGTGCCGCCCTCGCAAGCTGTGGTGTCCTCACAAGCTGTGCTGTCCTCGCAAGCTGTGCTGACCTCGCAAGCTGAGCTGTTCTCAGCAAGCTGTGCTCTCCTCGCAAGCTGTGTTGTCCCTCGCAAGCTGTGCTGTCCTCGCAAGGTGTGCTGCCCTCGCAAGGTGTGCTGACCTCGCAAGCTGTGCTGTCCTCTGAAGCTGTGCTGTCTCCGCAAGCTGTACTGTCCTCGCAAGCTGTGCTGTCCTCGCAAGCTGTGCTGTCCTCGCTAGCTGTGCTGTCCTCGCAAGCTGTGCTGTCCTCGCAAGCTAGGCTGTCCTCGCAAGCTGTGCTGTCCTCGCAAGCTGTGCTGTCCTCGCAAGCTGTGCTGAGCTCGCAGGCTGTGCTGTCCTCGCAAGCTGTGCTGTCCTCGCAAGCTGTGCTGTCCTCGCAAGCTGTGCTGTCCTCGCAAGCTGTGCTGTCCTCGCAAGCTGTGCTGTCCTCACAAGCTTTGCTGTCCTCACAAGCTTTGCTGTCCTCACAATCTTTGCTGTCCTCGCAAGCTTTGCTGTCCTCGCAAGTTGTGCTGCCTTCGCAAGTTGTGCTGTCCTCTCAAGTTGAGCTGTCCTCTCAAGTTGAGCTGTCCTCTACAGTTGAGCTGTCCTATACAGATGGACTGTCCTCTCAAGTTGAGCTGTCCTCTCAGGTTGAGGTGTCCTCTCAGGTTGAGATTTCCTCTCAAGTTGGGCTGTACACTGAAGTTGAGCTGCCCTCTCAAGTTGAGCTGCCCTCTCAAGATGAGCTGCCATCTCAAGTTGAGCTGCCCTCTCAAGTTGAGCTGCCCTCTCAAGTTGAGCTGCCCTCTCAAGATGAGCTGTCCCCTCAAGTTGAGCTGTCCTCTTAAGATGAGCTGCCTTCTCTAGTTGAGCTGTCCTCTCAAGTTGAGCTGTCCCCTCAAGTTAAGCTGTCCTCTCAAGTTGAACTGTCCTCTCAAGTTGAGATGTCCTCTCAAGTTGACCTCTCCTTCAAGTTTAGCTGTCCCTCTGATGTTGAGCTGTCCTCTCTAGATGAGCTGTCCTCGCTAGATGAGCTGTCCTCTCAAGTTGAGCTGCCCTCTCAAGTTGAGCTGACCTCTCAATTTAAGCTGTCCCTGTCAAGTTGAGCTGTCCTCTCAAGTTGAGCTGTCCTCTCAAGTTGAGCTGTCCTCTCAAGTTGAGCTGTCCTCTCAAGTTGAGCTGTCCTCGAAGGCCGTGCTGTCCTCGCAAGTTGTGCTGTCATCGCAAGCTGTGCTGTCCTCGAAAGCTGTGCTGTCCTCCCAAGCTGTGCTGTCCTCGCAAGCTGTGCTCTCCTCGCAAGCTGTGCTGTCCTCGCAAGCCGTGCTGTCCTTGCAAGCCGTGCTGTCCCTCGCCAGGTGTGCTGTCCTCACAAGCCGTGCTGTCCTTGCAAGCCGTGCTGTCCTCGGAAGCCGTGCTGTCCACGCAAGCCTTGCTGTCCTCGCAAGCCATGCTGTCATCACAAGCTTAGCTGTCCTCACAAGCTTTGCTGTCCTCGCAAGCTTTCCTGTCCTTGTAAGTTGTGCTGTCCTCTCAAGTTGAGCTGTCCTCTCAGGTTGAGGTGTCCTCTCAGGTTGAGATTTCCTCTCAAGTTGAGCTGTACACTGAAGTTGAGCTGCCCTCTCAAGTTGAACTGCCCTCTCAAGTTGAGCTGCCCTCTCAAGTTGAGCTGCCCTCTCCAAGTTGAGCTGCCCTCTGAAGCTGTGCAGCCCTCTCAAGTTGAGCAGTCCTCTCAAGTTTTGCTGTCCTCTGAAGTTGAGCTGTCCTCTCAAGTTGAGCTGTCCTCTCAAGTTCAGCTGTCCTCTCAAGTTGAGCTGTCCTCGCAACCTGTGATGTCCTTGCAAGCTTAGCCGTCCTCGCAAGCTGTGCCATCCTCGCAAGCTGTGCTGTCCTTGCAAGCTGTCCTGTCCTCGCAAGCTATGCTGTCCTCGCAAGCTGTGCTGTCCTCGCAAGCTTTGCTGTCCTCGCAGGCCGTGCTGTCCCTCGCAACCTGTGCTGTCCACGCAAGCTGTGCTGTCCCCCGCAACCTGTGTTGTCCTCGCAAGCTGTGCTGTCCTCGCAAGCTGTGCTGTGCTCGCAGGCTGTGCCGTCTTTGTAAGCTGTGCCGTCCTCGCAAGCTGTGCCGTCCTCGCAAGCTTTGCTGTCCTCGCAAGCTGTGCTGTCCTCGCAAGCTGTGCTGTCCTCGCAAGCTGTGCTGTCCTCGTTAGCTGTGCTGTCCTCGCAAGCTGTGCTGTCCTCGCAAGCTGCGCTGTCCTCGCAAGCTGTACTGTCCTCGCAAGCTGTGCTCTCATCGCAAGCCTTGCTGTCCTCGCAAGCCATGCTTTCCTCGCCAGCCGTGCTGTCTTCGCAAGCTTTGCTGTCTTCGCATGTTGTGCTTTCCTCTCAAGTAGTGCTGTCCTCTCAAGTTGGGCTGTCCTCTCAAGTTGAGCTGTCCTCTCAAGTTGAGCTGCCCACTCAAGTTGAGCTGTCCTCTCACGTTGTGCTGTCCTCTCAGGTTGTGCTGTCCTCTCAAGTTGAGCTGTCCTCTCAAGTTGAGCTGTCCTCTCAAGTTGAGCTGTCCTCTCAAGTTGAGCCGTCCTCTCAAGTTGAGCTGTCCTCTCAAGTTGAGCTGACCTCTCAAGTTGAGCTGTCCTCTCTAGTTGAGCTGTCCTCTCAAGTTGAGCTGTCCTCTCAAGTTGAGCTGTCCTATCATGTTGAGCTGTCCTCTCTAGTTGAGCTGTCATCTCTAGTTGAGCTGTCCTCTCAAGTTGAGCTGTCCTCTCAAGTTGAGCTGTCCTCTCAAGTTGAGCTGTCCTCTCAAGTTGAGCTGCCCTCTTATGTTGAGCTGTCCTCCAAAGTTGAGCTGTCCTCTCAAGTTGAGCTGTCCTCTCAAGTTGAGCTGTCCTCTCAAGTTGAGCTGTCCTCTCAAGTTGAGCTGTCCTCTCAAGTTGAGCCGTCCCTCTCAAGTTGAGCTGTCCTCTCAAGTTGAGCTGACCTCTCAAGTTGAGCTGTCCTCTCTAGTTGAGCTGTCCTCACAAGTTGAGCTGCCCTCTCAAGTTGAGCTGCCCTCTCAAGTTGAGCTGCCCTCTCAAGTTGAGCTGCCCTCTTATGTTGAGCTGTCCTCCAAAGTTGAGCTGTCCTCTCAAGTTGAGCTGTCCTCTCAAGTAATGCTGTCCTCGCAAGCTGTGCTGTCCTCGCAAGCTGTGCTGTCCTTGCAAGCTGTGCTGTCCTCGCAAGCTGTGCTGTGCTCGCAAGCCGTGCTGTCCTTGCAAGCCGTGCTGTCCTCGGAAGAAGTGCTGTCCACGCAAGCCTTGCTGTCCTCACAAGCCGTGCTGTCCTCACAAGCTTTGCTGTCCTCACAAGCTTTGCTGTCCTCGCAAGCTTTCCTGTCCTCGTAAGTTGTGCTGTCCTCTCAAGTTCAGCTGTCCTCTCAGGTTGAGGTGTCCCTCTCAGGTTGAGATTTCCTCTCAAGTTGAGCTGTACACTCAATTTGAGCTGCCCTCTCAAGTTGAGCTGCCCTCTCAAGTTGAGCTGCCCTCTCAAGTTGAGCTGCCCTCTGAAGCTGAGCAGCCCTCTCAAGTTGAGCAGTCCTCTCAAGTTTTGCTGTCCTTTGAGGTTGAGCTGTCCTCTCAAGTTGAGCTGTCCTGTCAAGTTGAGCTGTCCTCTCAAGTTGAGCTGTCCTCGCAAGCTGTGATGTCCTTGCAAGCTGTGCCGTCCTCGCAAGCTGTGCCGTCCTCGCAAGCTGAGCCATCCTCACAAGCTGTGCTGTCCTCGCAAGCTGTCCTGTCCTCGCAAGCTATGCTGTCCTCGCAAGCTGTGCTGTCTTCGCAAGCTGTGCTGTCCTCGCAAGCCGTGCTGTCCTCGCAAGCTGTGCTGTCCTCGCAACCTGTGCTGTCCACGCAAGCTGTGCTGTCCCCGCAACCTGTGTTGTCCTCGCAAGCTGTGCTGTCCTCGCAAGCTGTGCTGTCCTCGCAAGCTGTGCCGTCTTTGTAAGCTGTGCCGTCCTCGCAAGCTGTGTCGTCCTCGCAAGCTGTGCTGTCCTCGCAAGCTGTGCTGTCCTCGCAAGCTGTGCTGTCCTCGCAAGCTGCGCTGTCCTCGCAAGCTGTACTGTCCTCGCAAGCTGTGCTGTCATCGCAAGCCGTGCTGTCCTCGCATACCGTGCTGTCCTCGCCAGCCGTGCTGTCCTCGCAAGCCGTGCTGTCCTCGCAAGCCGTGCTGTCCTCGCAAGCCGTGCTGTCCTCGCAAGCCATGCTGTCCTCGCGAGCTGTGCTGTCCTTGCGAGCTTTGCTGTCCTCGCGAGCTTTGCTGTCCTCGCGAGCTTTGCTGTCCTCGTGACCTTTGCTGTTCTCGGCAAGTTGTGCAGTCCTCGCAAGTTGTGCTGCCCTCTCAAGTTGAGCTGTCCTCCAAAGTTGAGCTGTCCTCTCAAGTTGAGCTGTCCTCTCAAGTAATGCTGTCCTCGCAAGCTGTGCTGTCCTCGCAAGCTGTGCTGTTCTCGCAAGCCGTGCTGTCCTCTCAAGTTGAGCTGCCTCTCTAGTAGAGCTGTCCTCTCAACTTGAGCTGTCCTTTGAAGTTGAGCTGTCCTCTAAAGTTGAGCTGTCCTCTCAAGTTGAGCTGACCTCTCAAGTTGAGCTGTCCTCTCAAGTTGAGCTGTCCTCTCAAGTTGAGCTGTCCTCTCAAGTTGAGCTCTCCTTCAAGTTGAGCTGTCCTCTGAAGTTGAGCTGTCCTCTCTAGATGAGCTGTCCTCTCTAGATGAGCTGTCCTCTCAAGTTGAGCTGTCCTCTCAAGTTGAGCTGTCCTCTCAAGTTGAGCTCTCCTCTCAAGTTGAGCTGTCCTCTCAAGTTGAGCTGTCCTCTCAAGTTGAGCTGTCCTCTCAAGTTGAGCTGTAATCTCAAGTTGAGCTGTCCTCTCAAGTTGAGCTGTCCTCTCAAGTTGAGCTGTCCTCTCAAGTTGAGCTGTCCTCGCAAGCCGTGCTGTCCCTCGCAAGCTGTACTCTCCTCGCAAGCTGTGCTGTCCTCACAACCTGTGCTGTCCTCGCAAGCCGTGCTGTCCTCGCAAGCCGTGCTGTCCTCGCAAGACGTGCTGTCCTCGCAAGCCATGATGTCCTCGCAAGCCGTGCTGTCGTCGGAAGCCGTGCTGTCCTCGCAAGCCGTACTGTCATCGCTAGCTTTGCTGTCCTCGCAAGTTGTGCTGTCCTCGGAAGTTGTGCTGTCCTTTAAAGTTGAGCTGTCCTCTTCAGTTGGGACTGTCCTCTCAAGTTGAGCTGTCCTCTCAAGTTGAGCTGTCCTCTCAAGTTGAGTTGTTCTCTCATATTGAGCTGTCCTCGCAAGCCGTGCTGTCCTCGCAAGCTGTGCTGTCCTTGCAAGCTTTGCTGTCCTCGAAAGTTGTGCTTTCCTCTCAAGTAGTGGTGTCCTCGCAAGTTGAGCAGTCCTGTTAAGCTAAGCTGCCCTCTCAAGTTGAATTGCCCTCTCAAGTTGAGCTGTCCTCTCAAGTTGAGCTGTCCTCTCAAGTTGAGCTGTCCTCACAAGTTGTGCTGTCCTCTCAAGTTGTGCTGTCCCCTCAAGTTGAGCTGTCCTCTCAAGTGTAGCTGTCCTCTCAAGTTGAGCTGTCCTCTCAAGTTGAGCTGTCCACTCAAGTTGAGCTGTCCTCTCAAGTTGAGCTGTCCTCTCAAGTTGAGCTGTCCTCTCAAGTTGAGCTGTCCTCTAAAGTTGAGCTGTCCTCTCAAGTTGAGCTGTCCTCTCAAGTTGAGCTGTCCTTTCAAGTAGAGCTGTCCTCGTAAGCTGTGCTGTCCTCGCAAGCCTTGCTGGCCTCGCAAGCTTTGCTGTCCTCGCAAGCTGTGCTGTCCTCGCAAGCTGTGCTGTCCCGCGCAAGCTGTGCTGTCCTCGCAAGCTGTGCTGTCGTCTCAAGTTGAGCTGCACTCTCAAGTTGAGCTGCCCTCTTAAGTTGAGCTGTCCTCTCAAGTTGAGCTGTCAAGTTGAGCTGTCCTCTCAAGTTGAGCTGTCCCCGCAAGTTGAGCTGTCCTCTCAAGTTGAGCTGTCCTCTCAAGTTGAGCTGTCCTCTCAAGTTGAGCTGTCCTCTCAAGTTGAGCTGTCCTCTCAAGTTGAGCTGTCCTCTCAAGTTGAGCTGTCCTCTCAAGTTGAGCTGTCCTCTCAAGTTGAGCTGTCCTCTCAAGTTGAGCTGTCCTCTCAAGTTGAGCTGTCCTCTCAAGTTGAGCTGTCCTCGCAAGCCGTGCTGTCCTCGCAAGCTGTACTCTCCTCGCAAGCTGTGCTGTCCTCACAACCTGTGCTGTCCTCGCAAGCCGTGCTGTCCTCGCAAGCCGTGCTGTCCTCGCAAGACGTGCTGTCCTCGCAAGCCATGATGTCCTCGCAAGCCGTGCTGTCGTCGGAATCCTTGCTGTCCTCGCAAGCCGTACTGTCATCGCTAGCTTTGCTGTCCTCGCAAGTTGTGCTGTCCTCGGAAGTTGTGCTGTCCTTTAAAGTTGAGCTGTCCTCTTCAGTTGGACTGTCCCTCTCAAGTTGAGCCGGGCCTCTCAAGTTGAGCTGTCCTCTCAAGTTGAGTTGTTCTCTCATATTGAGCTGTCCTCGCAAGCCATGCTGTCCTCGCAAGCTGTGCTGTTCCTTGCAAGCTTTGCTGTCCTCGAAAGTTGTGCTTTCCTCTCAAGTAGTGGAGTCCTCGCAAGTTGAGCAGTCCTGTTAAGCTAAGCTGCCCTCTCAAGTTGAATTGCCCTCTCAAGTAGAGCTGTCCTCTCAAGTTGAGCTGTCCTCTCAAGTTGAGCTGTCCTCACAAGTTGTGCTGTCCTCTCAAGTTGTGCTGTCCCCTCAAGTTGAGCTGTCCTCTCAAGTGTAGCTGTACTCTCAAGTTGAGCTGTCCTCTCAAGTTGAGCTGTCCACTCAAGTTGAGCTGTCCTCTTAAGTTGAGCTGTCCTCTCAAGTTGAGCTGTCCTCGCAAGCCGTGCTGTCCTTGCAAGCCGTGCTGTCCTCGCCAGGTGTGCTGTCCTCACAAGCCGTGCTGTCCGTGCAAGCCGTGCTGTCCTCGGAAGCCGTGCTGTCCACGCAAGCCTTGCTGTCCTCGCAAGCCGTGCTATCCTCACAAGCTTTGCTGTCCTCACAAACTTTGCTGTCCTCGCAAGCTTTCCTGTCCTTGTAAGTTGTACTATCCTCTCAAGTTGAGCTGTCCTCTCAGGTTGAGGTGTCCTCTCAGGTTGAGATTTCCTCTCAAGTTGAGCTGTACACTGAAGTTGAGCTGCCCTCTCAAGTTGAGCTGCCCTCTCAAGTTGAGCTGCCCTCTCAAGTTGAGCTGCCCTCTCAAGTTGAGCTGCCCTCTGAAGCTGAGCAGCCCTCTCAAGTTGAGCAGTCGTCTCAAGTTTTGCTGTCCTCTGAAGTTGAGCTGTCCTCTCAAGTTGAGCTGTCCTCTCAAGTTCAGCTGTCCTCTCAAGTTGAGCTGTCCTCGCAAGCTGTGATGTCCTTGCAAGCTGTGCCGTCCTCGCAAGCTGTGCCATCCTCGCAAGCTGTGCTGTCCTCGCAAGCTGTCCTGTCCTCGCAAGCTATGCTGTCCTCGCAAGCTGTGCTGTCCTCGCAAGCTGTGCTGTCCTCGCAAGCTGTGCTGTCCTCGCAACCTGTGCTGTCAACGCAAGCTGTGCTGTCCCCGCAACCTGTGTTGTCCTCGCAAGCTGTGCTGTCCTCGCAAGCTGTGCTGTGCTCGCAAGCTGTGCCGTCTTTGTAAGCTGTGCCGTCCTCGCAAGCTGTGCCGTCCTCGCAAGCTGTGCTGTCCTCGCAAGCTGTGCTGTCCTCGCAAGCTGTGCTGTCCTCGCAAGCTGTGCTGTCCTCGTTAGCTGTGCTGTCCTCGCAAGCTGTGCTGTCCTCGCAAGCTGCGCTGTCCTCGCAAGCTGTACTGTCCTCGCAAGCTGTGCTGTCATCGCAAGCCTTGCTGTCCTCGCAAGCCGTGCTTTCCTCGCCAGCCGTGCTGTCTTCGCAAGCTTTGCTGTCTTCGCATGTTGTGCTTTCCCCTCAAGTAGTGCTGTCCTCTCAAGTTGGGCTGTCCTCTCAAGTTGAGCTGTCCTCTCAAGTTGAGCTGCCCTCTCAAGTTGAGCTGCCCTCTCAAGTTGAGCTGCCCTCTGAAGCTGAGCAGCCCTCTCAAGTTGAGCAGTTCCTCTCAAGTTTTGCTGTCCTCTGAAGTTGAGCTGTCCTCTCAAGTTGAGCTGTCCTCTCAAGTTCAGGTGTCCTCTCAAGTTGAGCTGTCCTCGCAAGCTGTGATGTCCTTGCAAGCTGTGCCGTCCTCGCAAGCTGTGCCATCCTCGCAAGCTGTGCTGTCCTTGCAAGCTGTCCTGTCCTCGCAAGCTATGCTGTCCTCGCAAGCTGTGCTGTCCTCTGCAAGCTGTGCTGTCCTCGCAGGCCGTGCTGTCCTCGCAACCTGTGCTGTCCACGCAAGCTGTGCTGTCCCCGCAACCTGTGTTGTCCTCGCAAGCTGTGCTGTCCTCGCAAGCTGTGCTGTGCTCGCAAGCTGTGCCGTCTTTGTAAGCTGTGCCGTCCTCGCAAGCTGTGCCGTCCTCGCAAGCTGTGCTGTCCTCGCAAGCTGTGCTGTCCTCGCAAGCTGTGCTGTCCTCGCAAGCTGTGCTGTCCTCGTTAGCTGTGCTGTCCTCGCAAGCTGTGCTATCCTCGCAAGCTGCGCTGTCCTCGCAAGCTGTACTGTCCTCGCAAGCTGAGCTGTCATCGCAAGCCTTGCTGTCCTCGGCAAGCCGTGCTTTCCTCGCCAGCCGTGCTGTCTTCGCAAGCTTTGCTGTCTTCGCATGTTGTGCTTTCCTCTCAAGTAGTGCTGTCCTCTCAAGTTGGGCTGTCCTCTCAAGTTGAGCTGCCCTCTCAAGTTGAGCTGCCCACTCAAGTTGAGCTGTCCTCTCACGTTGTGCTGTCCTCTCAGGTTGTGCTGTCCTCTCAAGTTGAGCTGTCCTCTCAAGTTGAGCTGTCCTCTCAAGTTGAGCTGTCCTCTCAAGTTGAGCTGTCCTCTCAAGTTGAGCTGTCCTCTCAAGTTGAGCTGACCTCTCAAGTTGAGCTGTCCTCTCTAGTTGAGCTGTCCTCTCAAGTTGAGCTGTCCTCTCAAGTTGAGCTGTCCTATCATGTTGAGCTGTCCTCTCTAGTTGAGCTGTCATCTCTAGTTGAGCTGTCCTCTCAAGTTGAGCTGTCCTCTCAAGTTGAGCTGTCCTCTCAAGATGAGCTGTCCTCTCAAGTTGAGCTGCCCTCTTATGTTGAGCTGTCCTCCAAAGTTGAGCTGTCCTCTCAAGTTGAGCTGTCCTCTCAAGTTGAGCTGTCCCTCGCAAGCCGTGCTGTCCTCGCAAGTTGTGCTGTCATCGCATGCTGTGCTGTCCTCGAAAGCTGTGCTGTCCTCCCAATTTGTGCTGTCCTCGCAAGCTGTGCTCTCCTCGCAAGCTGTGCTGTCCTCGCGAGCCGTGCTGTCCTTGCGACTTTTGCTGTCCTCGCAAGCTTTGCTGTCCTCGCGAGCTTTGCTGTCCTCGCGACCTTTGCTGTCCTCGCAAGTTGTGCAGTCCTCGCAAGTTGTGCTGCCCTCTCAAGTTCAGCTGTCCTCACAAGTTGAGCTGCCCTCTCAAGTTGAGCTGCCCTCTCAAGTTGAGCTGCCCTCTCAAGTTGAGCTGCCCCTCTTATGTTGAGCTGTCCTCCAAAGTTGAGCTGTCCTCTCAAGTTGAGCTGTCCTCTCAAGTAATGCTGTCCTCGCAAGCTGTGCTGTCCTCGCAAGCTGTGCTGTCCTCGCAAGCTGTGCTGTCCTCGCAAGCTGTGCTGTGCTCGCAAGCCGTGCTGTCCTTGCAAGCCGTGCTGTCCTCGGAAGCCGTGCTGTCCACGCAAGCCTTGCTGTCCTCGCAAGCCGTGCTGTCCTCACAAGCTTTGCTGTCCTCACAAGCTTTGCTGTCCTCGCAAGCTTTCCTGTCCTCGTAAGTTGTGCTGTCCTCTCAAGTTCAGCTGCCCTCTCAGGTTGAGGTGTCCTCTCAGGTTGAGATTTCCTCTCAAGTTGAGCTGTACACTCAATTTGAGCTGCCCTCTCAAGTTGAGCTGCCCTCGCAAGTTGAGCTGCCCTCTCAAGTTGAGCTGCCATCTGAAGCTGAGCAGCCCCTCTCAAGTTGAGCAGTCCTCTCAAGTTTTGCTGTCCTCTGAGGTTGAGCTGTCCTCTCAAGTTGAGCTGTCCTCTCAAGTTGAGCTGACCTCTCAAGTTGAGCTGTCCTCTCTAGTTGAGCTGTCCTCCTCAAGTTGAGCTGTCCTCTCAAGTTGAGCTGTCCTATCATGTTGAGCTGTCCTCTCTAGTTGAGCTGTCATCTCTAGTTGAGCTGTCCTCTCAAGTTGAGCTGTCCTCTCAAGTTGAGCTGTCCTCTCAAGATGAGCTGTCCCTCTCAAGTTGAGCTGCCCTCTTATGTTGAGCTGTCCTCCAAAGTTGAGCTGTCCTCTCAAGTTGAGCTGTCCTCTCAAGTTGAGCTGTCCTCGCAAGCCGTGCTGTCCTCGCAAGTTGTGCTGTCCATCGCAAGCTGTGCTGTCCTCGAAAGCTGTGCTGTCCTCCCAATTTGTGCTTTCCTCGCAAGCTGTGCTCTCCTCGCAAGCTGTGCTGTCCTCGCGAGCCGTGCTGTCCTAGCGACTTTTGCTGTCCTCGCAAGCTTTGCTGTCCTCGCAAGCTTTGCTGTCCTCGCGACCTTTGCTGTTCTTGCAAGTTGTGCAGTCCTCGCAAGTTGTGCTGCCCTCTCAAGTTCAGCTGTCCTCACAAGTTGAGCTGCCCTCTCAAGTTGAGCTGCCCTCTCAAGTTGAGCTGCCCTCTCAAGTTGAGCTGCCCTCTTATGTTGAGCTGTCCTCCAAAGTTGAGCTGTCCTCTCAAGTTGAGCTGTCCTCTCAAGTAATGCTGTCCTCGCAACCTGTGCTGTCCACGCAAGCTGTGCTGTCCCCGCAACGTGTGTTGTCCTCGCAAGCTGTGCTGTCCTCGCAAGCTGTGCTGTCCTCGCAAGCTGTGCCGTCTTTGTAAGCTGTGCCGTCCTCGCAAGCTGTGCCGTCCTCGCAAGCTGTGCTGTCCTCGCAAGCTGTGCTGTCCTCGCAAGCTGTGCTGACCTCGCAAGCTGTGCTCTCCTCGCAAGCTGTGCTGTCCTCGCAAGCTGTGCTGTCCTTGCAAGGTGTGCTGCCCTCGCAAGGTGTGCTGACCTCGCAAGCTGTGCTGTCCTCGCAAGCTGTGCTGTCCTCGCAAGCTGTGCTGTCGTCGCAAGTTGTCCTGTCCTCGCAAGCTGTGCTGTCCTCGCAAGCTGTGCTGTCCTCGCAAGCTGTGCCGTCTTTGTAAGCTGTGCCGTCCTCGCAAGCTGTGCCGCCCTCGCAAGCTGTGGTGTCCTCACAAGCTGTGCTGTCCTCGCAAGCTGTGCTGACCTCGCAAGCTGAGCTGTTCTCGCAAGCTGTGCTCTCCTCGCAAGCTGTGTTGTCCTCGCAAGCTGTGCTGTCCCTCGCAAGGTGTGCTGCCCTCGCAAGGTGTGTGCTGACCTCGCAAGCTGTGCTGTCCTCTGAAGCTGTGCTGTCTCCGCAAGCTGTACTGTCCTCGCAAGCTGTGCTGTCCTCGCAAGCTGTGCTGTCCTCGCTAGCTGTGCTGTCCTCGCAAGCTGTGCTGTCCTCGCAAGCTAAGCTGTCCTCGCAAGCTGTGCTGTCCTCGCAAGCTGTGCTGTCCTCGCAAGCTGTGCTGAGCTCGCAGGCTGTGCTGTCCTCGCAAGCTGTGCTGTCCTCGCAAGCTGTGCTGTCCTCGCAAGCTGTGCTGTCCTCGCAAGCTGTGCTGTCCTCGCAAGCTGTGCTGTCCTCACAAGCTTTGCTGTCCTCACAAGCTTTGCTGTCCTCACAATCTTTGCTGTCCTCGCAAGCTTTGCTGTCCTCGCAAGTTGTGCTGCCTTCGCAAGTTGTGCTGTCCTCTCAAGTTGAGCTGTCCTCTCAAGTTGAGCTGTCCTCTACAGTTGAGCTGTCCTATACAGATGGACTGTCCTCTCAAGTTGAGCTGTCCTCTCAGGTTGAGGTGTCCTCTCAGGTTGAGATTTCCTCTCAAGTTGGGCTGTACACTGAAGTTGAGCTGCCCTCTCAAGTTGAGCTGCCCTCTCAAGATGAGCTGCCATCTCAAGTTGAGCTGCCCTCTCAAGTTGAGCTGCCCTCTCAAGTTGAGCTGCCCTCTCAAGTTGAGCTGTCCCCTCAAGTTGAGCTGTCCTCTTAAGATGAGCTGCCTTCTCTAGTTGAGCTGTCCTCTCAAGTTGAGCTGTCCCCTCAAGTTAAGCTGTCCTCTCAAGTTGAACTGTCCTCTCAAGTTGAGATGTCCTCTCAAGTTGACCTCTCCTTCAAGTTTAGCTGTCCTCTGATGTTGAGCTGTCCTCTCTAGATGAGCTGTCCTCGCTAGATGAGCTGTCCTCTCAAGTTGAGCTGCCCTCTCAAGTTGAGCTGACCTCTCAATTTAAGCTGTCCTGTCAAGTTGAGCTGTCCTCTCAAGTTGAGCTGTCCTCTCAAGTTGAGCTGTCCTCTCAAGTTGAGCTGTCCTCTCAAGTTGAGCTGTCCTCGAAGGCCGTGCTGTCCTCGCAAGTTGTGCTGTCATCGCAAGCTGTGCTGTCCTCGAAAGCTGTGCTGTCCTCGCAAGCTGTGCTGTCCTCGCAAGCTGTGCTCTCCTCGCAAGCTGTGCTGTCCTCGCAAGCCGTGCTGTCCTTGCAAGCCGTGCTGTCCTCGCCAGGTGTGCTGTCCTCACAAGCCGTGCTGTCCTTGCAAGCCGTGCTGTCCTCGGAAGCCGTGCTGTCCACGCAAGCCTTGCTGTCCTCGCAAGCCATGCTGTCATCACAAGCTTAGCTGTCCTCACAAGCTTTGCTGTCCTCGCAAGCTTTCCTGTCCTTGTAAGTTGTGCTGTCCTCTCAAGTTGAGCTGTCCTCTCAGGTTGAGGTGTCCTCTCAGGTTGAGATTTCCTCTCAAGTTGAGCTGTACACTGAAGTTGAGCTGCCCTCTCAAGTTGAACTGCCCTCTCAAGTTGAGCTGCCCTCTCAAGTTGAGCTGCCCTCTCAAGTTGAGCTGCCCTCTGAAGCTGAGCAGCCCTCTCAAGTTGAGCAGTCCTCTCAAGTTTTGCTGTCCTCTGAAGTTGAGCTGTCCTCTCAAGTTGAGCTGTCCTCTCAAGTTCAGCTGTCCTCTCAAGTTGAGCTGTCCTCGCAACCTGTGATGTCCTTGCAAGCTTAGCCGTCCTCGCAAGCTGTGCCATCCTCGCAAGCTGTGCTGTCCTTGCAAGCTGTCCTGTCCTCGCAAGCTATGCTGTCCTCGCAAGCTGTGCTGTCCTCGCAAGCTTTGCTGTCCTCGCAGGCCGTGCTGTCCTCGCAACCTGTGCTGTCCACGCAAGCTGTGCTGTCCCCGCAACCTGTGTTGTCCTCGCAAGCTGTGCTGTCCTCGCAAGCTGTGCTGTGCTCGCAGGCTGTGCCGTCTTTGTAAGCTGTGCCGTCCTCGCAAGCTGTGCCGTCCTCGCAAGCTGTGCTGTCCTCGCAAGCTGTGCTGTCCTCGCAAGCTGTGCTGTCCTCGCAAGCTGTGCTGTCCTCGTTAGCTGTGCTGTCCTCGCAAGCTGTGCTGTCCTCGCAAGCTGCGCTGTCCTCGCAAGCTGTACTGTCCCTCGCAAGCTGTGCTCTCATCGCAAGCCTTGCTGTCCTCGCAAGCCATGCTTTCCTCGCCAGCCGTGCTGTCTTCGCAAGCTTTGCTGTCTTCGCATGTTGTGCTTTCCTCTCAAGTAGTGCTGTCCTCTCAAGTTGGGCTGTCCTCTCAAGTTGAGCTGTCCTCTCAAGTTGAGCTGCCCACTCAAGTTGAGCTGTCCTCTCACGTTGTGCTGTCCTCTCAGGTTGTGCTGTCCTCTCAAGTTGAGGCTGTCCTCTCAAGTTGAGCTGTCCTCTCAAGTTGAGCTGTCCTCTCAAGTTGAGCCGTCCTCTCAAGTTGAGCTGTCCTCTCAAGTTGAGCTGACCTCTCAAGTTGAGCTGTCCTCTCTAGTTGAGCTGTCCTCTCAAGTTGAGCTGTCCTCTCAAGTTGAGCTGTCCTATCATGTTGAGCTGTCCTCTCTAGTTGAGCTGTCATCTCTAGTTGAGCTGTCCTCTCAAGTTGAGCTGTCCTCTCAAGTTGAGCTGTCCTCTCAAGTTGAGCTGTCCTCTCAAGTTGAGCTGCCCTCTTATGTTGAGCTGTCCCTCCAAAGTTGAGCTGTCCTCTCAAGTTGAGCTGTCCTCTCAAGTTGAGCTGTCCTCTCAAGTTGAGCTGTCCTCTCAAGTTGAGCTGTCCTCTCAAGTTGAGCCGTCCTCTCAAGTTGAGCTGTCCTCTCAAGTTGAGCTGACCTCTCAAGTTGAGCTGTCCTCTCTAGTTGAGTTGTCCTCACAAGTTGAGCTGCCCTCTCAAGTTGAGCTGCCCCTCTCAAGTTGAGCTGCCCTCTCAAGTTGAGCTGCCCTCTTATGTTGAGCTGTCCTCCAAAGTTGAGCTGTCCTCTCAAGTTGAGCTGTCCTCTCAAGTAATGCTGTCCTCGCAAGCTGTGCTGTCCTCGCAAGCTGTGCTGTCCTTGCAAGCTGTGCTGTCCTCGCAAGCTGTGCTGTGCTCGCAAGCCGTGCTGTCCTTGCAAGCCGTGCTGTCCTCGGAAGAAGTGCTGTCCCACGCAAGCCTTGCTGTCCTCACAAGCCGTGCTGTCCTCACAAGCTTTGCTGTCCTCACAAGCTTTGCTGTCCTCGCAAGCTTTCCTGTCCTCGTAAGTTGTGCTGTCCTCTCAAGTTCAGCTGTCCTCTCAGGTTGAGGTGTCCTCTCAGGTTGAGATTTCCTCTCAAGTTGAGCTGTACACTCAATTTGAGCTGCCCTCTCAAGTTGAGCTGCCCCTCTCAAGTTGAGCTGCCCTCTCAAGTTGAGCTGCCCCTCTGAAGCTGAGCAGCCCTCTCAAGTTGAGCAGTCCTCTCAAGTTTTGCTGTCCTTTGAGGTTGAGCTGTCCTCTCAAGTTGAGCTGCCCTGTCAAGTTGAGCTGTCCTCTCAAGTTGAGCTGTCCTCGCAAGCTGTGATGTCCTTGCAAGCTGTGCCGTCCTCGCAAGCTGTGCCGTCCTCGCAAGCTGAGCCATCCTCACAAGCTGTGCTGTCCTCGCAAGCTGTCCTGTCCTCGCAAGCTATGCTGTCCTCGCAAGCTGTGCTGTCTTCGCAAGCTGTGCTGTCCTCGCAAGCCGTGCTGTCCTCGCAAGCTGTGCTGTCCTCGCAACCTGTGCTGTCCACGCAAGCTGTGCTGTCCCCGCAACCTGTGTTGTCCTCGCAAGCTGTGCTGTCCTCGCAAGCTGTGCTGTCCTCGCAAGCTGTGCCGTCTTTGTAAGCTGTGCCGTCCTCGCAAGCTGTGCCGTCCTCGCAA
This sequence comes from Schistocerca piceifrons, assembly GCF_021461385.2. NCBI lineage: Eukaryota > Metazoa > Arthropoda > Insecta > Orthoptera > Acrididae > Schistocerca > Schistocerca piceifrons. The sequence continues at coordinate 16,989 of NW_025728454.1, read as the reverse complement.
GCTGTGCTGTCCTCGCAAGCTGTGCTGTCCTCGCAAGCTGTGCTGTCCTCGCAAGCTGCGCTGTCCTCGCAAGCTGTACTGTCCTCGCAAGCTGCGTGCTGTCCTCGCATACCGTGCTGTCCTCGCCAGCCGTGCTGTCCTCGCAAGCCGTGCTGTCCTCGCAAGCCGTGCTGTCCTCGCAAGCCGTGCTGTCCTCGCAAGCCATGCTGTCCTCGCGAGCTGTGCTGTCCTTGCGAGCTTTGCTGTCCTCGCGAGCTTTGCTGTCCTCGCGAGCTTTGCTGTCCTCGTGACCTTTGCTGTTCTCGCAAGTTGTGCAGTCCTCGCAAGTTGTGCTGCCCTCTCAAGTTGAGCTGTCCTCCAAAGTTGAGCTGTCCTCTCAAGTTGAGCTGTCCTCTCAAGTAATGCTGTCCTCGCAAGCTGTGCTGTCCTCCGCAAGCTGTGCTGTTCTCGCAAGCCGTGCTGTCCTCTCAAGTTGAGCTGCCCTCTCTAGTAGAGCTGTCCTCTCAACTTGAGCTGTCCTTTGAAGTTGAGCTGTCCTCTAAAGTTGAGCTGTCCCTCTCAAGTTGAGCTGACCTTCTCAAGTTGAGCTGTCCTCTCAAGTTGAGCTGTCCTCTCAAGTTGAGCTGTCCTCTCAAGTTGAGCTCTCCTTCAAGTTGAGCTGTCCCTCTGAAGTTGAGCTGTCCTCTCTAGATGAGCTGTCCTCTCTAGATGAGCTGTCCTCTCAAGTTGAGCTGTCCTCTCAAGTTGAGCTGTCCTCTTCAAGTTGAGCTCTCCTCTCAAGTTGAGCTGTCCTCTCAAGTTGAGCTGTCCTCTCAAGTTGAGCTGTCCTCTCAAGTTGAGCTGTAATCTCAAGTTGAGCTGTCCTCTCAAGTTGAGCTGTCCTCTCAAGTTGAGCTGTCCTCTCAAGTTGAGCTGTCCTCGCAAGCCGTGCTGTCCTCGCAAGCTGTACTCTCCTCGCAAGCTGTGCTGTCCTCACAACCTGTGCTGTCCTCGCAGGCCGTGCTGTCCTCGCAAGCCGTGCTGTCCTCGCAAGACGTGCTGGTCCTCGCAAGCCATGATGTCCTCGCAAGCCGTGCTGTCGTCGGAAGCCGTGCTGTCCTCGCAAGCCGTACTGTCATCGCTAGCTTTGCTGTCCTCGCAAGTTGTGCTGTCCTCGGAAGTTGTGCTGTCCTTTAAAGTTGAGCTGTCCTCTTCAGTTGGACTGTCCTCTCAAGTTGAGCTGTCCTCTCAAGTTGAGCTGTCCTCTCAAGTTGGGTTGTTCTCTCATATTGAGCTGTCCTCGCAAGCCGTGCTGTCCTCGCAAGCTGTGCTGTCCTTGCAAGCTTTGCTGTCCTCGAAAGTTGTGCTTTCCTCTCAAGTATTGGTGTCCTCGCAAGTTGAGCAGTCCTGTTAAGCTAAGCTGCCCTCTCAAGTTGAATTGCCCTCTCAAGTTGAGCTGTCCTCTCAAGTTGAGCTGTCCTCTCAAGTTGAGCTGTCCTCACAAGTTGTGCTGTCTTCTCAAGTTGTGCTGTCCCCTCAAGTTGAGCTGTCCTCTCAAGTGTAGCTGTCCTCTCAAGTTGAGCTGTCCTCTCAAGTTGAGCTGTCCACTCAAGTTGAGCTGTCCTCTCAAGTTGAGCTGTCCTCTCAAGTTGAGCTGTCCTCTCAAGTTGAGCTGTCCTCTAAAGTTGAGCTGTCCTCTCAAGTTGAGCTGTCCTCTCAAGTTGAGCTGTCCTTTCAAGTAGAGCTGTCCTTCGTAAGCTGTGCTGTCCTCGCAAGCCTTGCTGGGCCTCGCAAGCTTTGCTGTCCTCGCAAGCTGTGCTGTCCCTCGCAAGCTGTGCTGTCCTGCGCAAGCTGTGCTGTCCTCGCAAGCTGTGCTGTCGTCTCAAGTTGAGCTGCACTCTCACAGTTGAGCTGCCCTCTTAAGTTGAGCTGTCCTCTCAAGTTGAGCTGTCAAGTTGAGCTGTCCTCTCAAGTTGAGCTGTCCCCCGCAAGTTGAGCTGTCCTCTCAAGTTGAGCTGTCCTCTCAAGTTGAGCTGTCCTCTCAAGTTGAGCTGTCCTCTCAAGTTGAGCTGTCCTCTCAAGTTGAGCTTGTCCCTCTCAAGTTGAGCTGTCCTCTCAAGTTGAGCTGGTCCTCTCAAGTTGAGCTGTCCTCTCAAGTTGAGCTGTCCTCTCAAGTTGAGCTGTCCTCTCAAGTTGAGCTGTCCTCGCAAGCCGTGCTGTCCTCTGCAAGCTGTACTCTCCTCGCAAGCTGTGCTGTCCTCACAACCTGTGCTGTCCTCGCAAGCCGTGCTGTCCTCGCAAGCCGTGCTGTCCTCGCAAGACGTGCTGTCCTCGCAAGCCATGATGTCCTCGCAAGCCGTGCTGTCGTCGGAATCCTTGCTGTCCTCGCAAGCCGTACTGTCATCGCTAGCTTTGCTGTCCTCGCAAGTTGTGCTGTCCTCGGAAGTTGTGCTGTCCTTTAAAGTTGAGCTGTCCTCTTCAGTTGGGACTGTCCTCTCAAGTTGAGCCGGCCTCTCAAGTTGAGCTGTCCTCTCAAGTTGAGTTGTTCTCTTCATATTGAGCTGTCCTCGCAAGCCATGCTGTCCTCGCAAGCTGTGCTGTCCTTGCAAGCTTTGCTTGTCCTCGAAAGTTGTGCTTTCCTCTCAAGTAGTGGGAGTCCTCGCAAGTTGAGCAGTCCTGTTAAGCTAAGCTGCCTCTCAAGTTGAATTGCCCTCTCAAGTTGAGCTGTCCTCTCAAGTTGAGCTGTCCTCTCAAGTTGAGCTGTCCTCACAAGTTGTGCTGTCCTCTCAAGTTGTGCTGTCCCCTCAAGTTGAGCTGTCCTCTCAAGTGTAGCTGTACTCTCAAGTTGAGCTGTCCTCTCAAGTTGAGCTGTCCACTCAAGTTGAGCTGTCCTCTTAAGTTGAGCTGTCCCTCTCAAGTTGAGCTGTCCTCGCAAGCCGTGCTGTCCTTGCAAGCCGTGCTGTCCTCGCCAGGTGTGCTGTCCTCACAAGCCGTGCTGTCCGTGCAAGCCGTGCTGTCCTCGGAAGCCGTGCTGTCCACGCAAGCCTTGCTGTCCTCGCAAGCCGTGCTATCCTCACAAGCTTTGCTGTCCTCCACAAACTTTGCTGTCCTCGCAAGCTTTCCCTGTCCTTGTAAGTTGTACTATCCTCTCAAGTTGAGCTGTCCTCTCAGGTTGAGGTGTCCTCTCAGGTTGAGATTTCCTCTCAAGTTGAGCTGTACACTGAAGTTGAGCTGCCCTCTCAAGTTGAGCTGCCCTCTCAAGTTGAGCTGCCCTCTCAAGTTGAGCTGCCCTCTCAAGTTTGAGCTGCCCTCTGAAGCTGAGCAGCCCTCTCAAGTTGAGCAGTCGTCTCAAGTTTTGCTGTCCTCTGAAGTTGAGCTGTCCTCTCAAGTTGAGCTGTCCTCTCAAGTTCAGCTGTCCTCTCAAGTTGAGCTGTCCTCGCAAGCTGTGATGTCCTTGCAAGCTGTTGCCGTCCTCGCAAGCTGTGCCATCCTCGCAAGCTGTGCTGTCCTCGCAAGCTGTCCTGTCCTCGCAAGCTATGCTGTCCTCGCAAGCTGTGCTGTCCTCGCAAGCTGTGCTGTCCTCGCAAGCTGTGCTGTCCTCGCAACCTGTGCTGTCAACGCAAGACTGTGCTTGTCCCCGCAACCTGTGTTGTCCTCGCAAGCTGTGCTGTCCTCGCAAGCTGTGCTGTGCTCGCAAGCTGTGCCGTCTTTGTAAGCTGTGCCGTCCTCGCAAGCTGTGCCGTCCTCGCAAGCTGTGCTGTCCTCGCAAGCTGTGCTGTCCTCGCAAGCTGTGCTGTCCTCGCAAGCTGTGCTGTCCTCGTTAGCTGTGCTGTCCTCGCAAGCTGTGCTGTCCTCGCAAGCTGCGCTGTTCCTCGCAAGCTTGTACTGTCCTCGCAAGCTGTGCTGTCATCGCAAGCCTTGCTGTCCTCGCAAGCCGTGCTTTCCTCGCCAGCCGTGCTGTCCTTCGCAAGCTTTGCTGTCTTCGCATGTTGTGCTTTCCCCTCAAGTAGTGCTGTCCTCTCAAGTTGGGCTGTCCTCTCAAGTTGAGCTGTCCTCTCAAGTTGAGCTGCCCTCTCAAGTTGAGCTGCCCTCTCAAGTTGAGCTGCCCTCCGAAGCTGAGCAGCCCTCTCAAGTTGAGCAGTCCTCTCAAGTTTTGCTGTCCTCTGAAGTTGAGCTGTCCTCTCAAGTTGAGCTGTCCTCTCAAGTTCAGGTGTCCTCTCAAGTTGAGCTGTCCTCGCAAGCTGTGATGTCCTTGCAAGCTGTGCCGTCCTCGCAAGCTAGTGCCATCCTCGCAAGCTGTGCTGTCCTTGCAAGCTGTCCTGTCCTCGCAAGCTATGCTGTCCTCGCAAGCTGTGCTGTCCTCGCAAGCTGTGCTGTCCCTCGCAGGCCGTGCTGTCCCTCGCAACCTGTGCTGTCCACGCAAGCTGTGCTGTCCCCGCAACCTGTGTTGTCCTCGCAAGCTGTGCTGTCCTCGCAAGCTGTGCTGTGCTCGCAAGCTGTGCCGTCTTTGTAAGCTGTGCCGTCCTCGCAAGTGCTGTGCCGTCCTCGCAAGCTGTGCTGTCCTCGCAAGCTGTGCTGTCCTCGCAAGCTGTGCTGTCCTCGCAAGCTGTGCTGTCCTCGTTAGCTGTGCTGTCCTCGCAAGCTGTGCTATCCTCGCAAGCTGCGCTGTCCTCGCAAGCTGTACTGTCCTCGCAAGCTGAGCTGTCATCGCAAGCCTTGCTGTCCTCGCAAGCCGTGCTTTCCTCGCCAGCCGTGCTGCTGTCTTCGCAAGGCTTTGCTGTCTTCGCAATGTTGTGCTTTCCTCTCAAGTAGTGCTGTCCTCTCAAGTTGGGGCTGTCCCTCTCAAGTTGAGCTGCCCTCTCAAGTTGAGCTGCCCACTCAAGTTGAGCTGTCCTCTCACGTTGTGCTGTCCCTCTCAAGGTTGTGCTGTCCTCTCAAGTTGAGCTGTCCTCTCAAGTTGAGCTGTCCTCTCAAGTTGAGCTTGTCCTCTCAAGTTGAGCTGTCCTCTCAAGTTGAGCTGTCCTCTCAAGTTGAGCTGACCTCTCAAGTTGAGCTGTCCTCTCTAGTTGAGCTGTCCTCTCAAGTTGAGCTGTCCTCTCAAGTTGAGCTGTCCTATCATGTTGAGCTGTCCTCTCTAGTTGAGCTGTCATCTCTAGTTGAGCTGTCCTCTCAAGTTGAGCTGTCCTCTCAAGTTGAGCTGTCCTCTCAAGATGAGCTGTCCTCTCAAGTTGAGCTGCCCTCTTATGTTGAGCTGTCCTCCAAAGTTGAGCTGTCCTCTCAAGTTGAGCTGTCCTCTCAAGTTGAGCTGTCCTCGCAAGCCGTGCTGTCCTCGCAAGTTGTGCTGTCATCGCATGCTGTGCTGTCCTCGAAAGCTGTGCTTGTCCTCCCAATTTGTGCTGTCCTCGCAAGCTGTGCTCTCCTCGCAAGCTGTGCTGTCCTCGCGAGCCGTGCTGTCCCTTGCGACTTTTGCTGTCCTCGCAATCTTTGCTGTCCCTCGCGAGCTTTGCTGTCCTCGCGACCTTTGCTGTCCTCGCAAGTTGTGCAGTCCTCGCAAGTTGTGCTGCCCTCTCAAGTTCAGCTGTCCTCACAAGTTGAGCTGCCCTCTCAAGTTGAGCTGCCCTCTCAAGTTGAGCTGCCCTCTCAAGTTGAGCTGCCCTCTTATGTTGAGCTGTCCTCCAAAGTTGAGCTGTCCTCTCAAGTTGAGCTGTCCCTCTCAAGTAATGCTGTCCTCGCAAGCTGTGCTGTCCTCGCAAGCTGTGCTGTCCTCGCAAGCTGTGCTGTCCTCGCAAGCTGTGCTGTTGCTCGCAAGCCGTGCTGTCCTTGCAAGCCGTGCTGTCCCTCGGAAGCCGTGCTGTCCACGCAAGCCTTGCTGTCCTCGCAAGCCGTGCTGTCCTCACAAGCTTTGCTGTCCTCACAAGCTTTGCTGTCCTCGCAAGCTTTCCTGTCCTCGTAAGTTGTGCTGTCCCTCTCAAGTTCAGCTGCCCTCTCAGGTTGAGGTGTCCTCTCAGGTTGAGATTTCCTCTCAAGTTGAGCTGTACACTCAATTTGAGCTGCCCTCTCAAGTTGAGCTGCCCTCGCAAGTTGAGCTGCCCTCTCAAGTTGAGCTGCCATCTGAAGCTGAGCAGCCCTCTCAAGTTGAGCAGTCCTCTCAAGTTTTGCTGTCCTCTGAGGTTGAGCTGTCCTCTCAAGTTGAGCTGTCCTGTCAAGTTGAGCTGTCCTTCTCAAGTTGAGCTGTCCTCGCAAGCTGTGATGTCCTTGCAAGTCTGTGCCGTCCTCGCAAGCTGTGCCGTCCCTCGCAAGCATGAGCCATCCTCACAAGCTGTGCTGTCCTCGCAAGCTGTCCTGTCCTCGCAAGCTATGCTGTCCTCGCAAGCTGTGCTGTCTTCGCAACCTGTGCTGTCCTCGCAAGCCGTGCTGTCTCCTCGCAAGCTGTGCTGTCCTCTGCAACCTGTGCTGTCCACGCAAGCTGTGCTGTCCCCGCAACCTGTGTTGTCCTCGCAAGCTGTGCTGTCCTCGCAAGCTGTGCTGTCCTCGCAAGCTGTGCCGTCCTTTGTAAGCTGTGCCGTCCTCGCAAGCTGTGCCAGTCCTCGCAAGCTGTGCTTTCCTCGCAAGCTGTGCTGTCCTTGCAAGCTGTGCTGTCCTCGCAAGCTGCGCTGTCCTCGCAAGCTGTACAGCCGTGCTGTCCTCGCATACCGTGCTGTCCTCGCGAGCCGTGCGTGTGTCCTCGCAAGCCGTGCTGTCCTCGCAAGCCGTGCTGTCCTCGCAAGCCGTGCTGTCCTCACAAGCCATGCTGTCATCGCGAGCCGTGCTGTCCTTGCGAGCTTTGCTGTCCTCGCGAGCTTTGCTGTCCTCGCGAGCTTTGCTGTCCTCGTGACCTTTGCTGTTCTCGCAAGTTGTGCAGTCCTTGCAAGTTGTGCTGCCCTCTCAAGTTCAGCTGTCCTCACAAGTTGAGCTGCCCTCTCAAGTTGAGCTGCCCTCTCAAGTTGAGCTGCCCTCTCAAGTTGAGCTGCCCTCTCAAGTTGAGCTGCCCTCTTATGTTGGAGCTGTCCTCCAAAGTTGAGCTGTCCTCTCAAGTTGAGCTGTCCTCTCAAGTAATGCTGTCCTCCCAAGCTGTGCTGTCCTCGCAAGCTGTGCTGTTCTCGCAAGCCGTGCTGTCCTCTCAAGTTGAGCTGCCCTCTCTAGTAGAGCTGTCCTCTCAACTTGAGCTGTCCTTTGAAGTTGAGCTGTCCTCTAAAGTTGAGCTGTCCTCTCAAGTTGAGCTGACCTCTCAAGTTGAGCTGTCCTCTCAAGTTGAGCTGAACTCTCAAGTTGAGCTGTCCTCTCAAGTTGAGCTCTCCTTCAAGTTGAGCTGTCCTCTGAAGTTGAGCTGTCCTCTCTAGATGAGCTGTCCTCTCTAGATGAGCTGTCCTCTCAAGTTGAGCTGTCCTCTCAAGTTGAGCTGTCCTCTCAAGTTGAGCTGTCCTCTCAAGTTGAGCTGTCCTCTCAAGTTGAGCTGTCCTCTCAAGTTGAGCTGTCCTCTCAAGTTGAGCTGTCCTCTCAAGTTGAGCTGTCCTCTCAAGTTGAGCTGTCCTCTCAAGTTGAGCTGTCCTCGCAAGCTGTGCTGTCCTCGCAAGCTGTACTCTCCTCGCAAGCTGTGCTGTCCTCACAACCTGTGCTGTCCTCGCAAGCCGTGCTGTCCTCGCAAGCCGTGCTGTCCTCGCAAGACGTGCTGTCCTCGCAAGCCATGCTGTCCTCGCAAGCCGTGCTGTCGTCAGAAGCCGTGCTGTCCCTCAACAAGCCGTACTGTCATCGCTAGCTTTGCTGTCCTCGCAAGTTGTGCTGTCCTCGGAAGTTGTGCTGTCCTTTAAAGTTGAGCTGTCCTCTTCAGTTGGACTGTCCTCTCAAGTTGAGCTGTCCTCTCAAGTTGAGCTGTCCTCTCAAGTTGAGTTGTTCTCTCATATTGAGCTGTCCTCGCAAGCCGTGCTGTCCTTCGCAAGCTGTGCTGTCCTTGCAATCTTTGCTGTCCCTCGAAAGTTGTGCTTTCCTCTCAAGTGGTGGTGTCCTCACAAGTTGAGCAGTCCTGTTAAGCTAAGCTGCCCTCCTCAAGTTGAATTGCCCCCTCAAGTTGAGCTGTCCTCTCAAGTTGAGCTGTCTCTCTCAAGTTGAGCTGTCCTCACAAGTTGTGCTGTCCTCTCAAGTTGTGCTGTCCCCTCAAGTTGAGCTGTCCTCCTCAAGTGTAGCTGTCCTCTCAAGTTGAGCTGTCCTCTCAAGTTGAGCTGTCCACACAAGTTGAGCTGTCCTCTCAAGTTGAGCTGTCCTCTCAAGTTGAGCTGTCCTCTCAAGTTGAGCTGTCCTCTAAAGTTGAGCTGTCCTCTCAAGTTGAGCTGTCCTCTCAAGTTGAGCTGTCCTTTCAAGTAGAGCTGTCCTCGTAAGCTGTGCTGTCCTCGCAAGCCTTGCTGGCCTCGCAAGCTGTGCTGTCCTTGCAAGCTGTGCTGTCCTCGCAAGCTGTGCTGTCCTCGCAAGCCGTGCTGTCCTCGCAAGCCGTGCTGTCCCTCGCAAGCCGTGCTGTCCCCGCAAGCTTTGCTGTCCTCGCGAGCTGTGCTGTCCTCGCAAGCTGTGCTGTCCGCGCAAGCTGTGCTGTCCTCGCAAGCTGTGCTGTCGTCTCAAGTTGAGCTGCACTCTCAAGTTGAGCTGCCCTCTTAAGTTGAGCTGTCTCTCAAGTTGAGCTGTCAAGTTGAGCTGTCCTCTCAAGTTGAGCTGTCCTCGGCAAGTTGAGCTGTCCTCTCAAGTTGAGCTGTCCTCTCAAGTTGAGCTGTCCTCGCAAGCCGTGCTGTCCTTGCAAGCCGTGCTGTCCCTCGCCAGGTGTGCTGTCCTCACAAGCCGTGCTGTCCCTTGCCAAGCCGTGCTGTCCCTCGGAAGCCGTGCTGTCCACGGCAAGCCTTGCTGTCCTCGCAAGCCGTGGCTGTCCTCACAAGCTTTGCTGTCCTCACAAGCTTTGCTGTCCTCGCAAGCTTTTCCTGTCCTTGTAAGTTGTGCTGTCCTCTCAAGTTGAGCTGTCCTCTCAGGTTGAGGTGTCCTCTCAGGTTGAGATTTCCTCTCGAGTTGAGCTGTACACTGAGTTGAGCTGCCCTCTCAAGTTGAGCTGCCCTCTCAAGTTGAGACTGCCCTCTCAAGTTGAGCTGCCCTCTCAAGTTGAGCTGCCCTCTGAAGCTGAGCAGCCCTCTCAAGTTGAGCAGTCCTCTCAAGTTTTGCTGTCCTCTGAAGTTGAGCTGTCCTCTCAAGTTGAGCTGTCCTCTCAAGTTCAGCTGTCCTCTCAAGTTGAGCTGTCCTCGCAAGCTGTGATGTCCCTTGCAAGCTGTGCCGTCCCTCGCAAGCTGTGCCATCCTCGCAAGCTGTGCTGTCCTCGCAAGCTGTCCTGTCCTCGCAAGCTATGCTGTCCTCGCAAGCTGTGCTGTCCTCGCAAGGCTGTGCTGTCCCCGCAAGCTGTGCTGTCCTCGCAACCTGTGCTGTCCACGCAAGCTGTGCTGTCCCCGCAACCTGTGTTGTCCTCGCAAGCTGTGCTGTCCTCGCAAGCTGTGCTGTGCTCGCAAGCTGTGCGTCTTTGTAAGCTGTGCCGTCCTCGCAAGCTGTGCCGTCCTCGCAAGCTGTGCTGTTCTCGCAAGCTGTGCTGTCCTCGCAAGCTGTGCTGTCCTCGCAAGCTGTGCTGTCCCTCGTTAGCTGTGCTGTCCTCGCAAGCTGTGCTGTCCTCGCAAGCTGCGCTGTCCTCGCAAGCTGTACTGTCCCTCGCAAGCTGTGCTGTCATCGCAAGCCTTGCTGTCCTCGCAAGCCGTGCTTTCCTCGCCAGCCGTGCTGTCTTCGCAAGCTTTGCTGTCTTCGCATGTTGTGCTTTCCTCTCAAGTAGTGCTGTCCTCTCAAGTTGGGCTGTCCTCTCAAGTTGAGCTGTCCTCTCAAGTTGAGCTGCCCACTCAAGTTGAGCTGTCCTCTCACGTTGTGCTGTCCTCTCAGGTTGTGCTGTCCTCTCAAGTTGAGCTGTCCTCTCAAGTTGAGCTGTCCTCTCAAGTTGAGCTGTCCTCTCAAGTTGAGCTGTCCTCTCAAGTTGAGCTGTCCTCTCAAGTTGAGCTGACCTCTCAAGTTGAGCTGTCCTCTCTAGTTGAGCTGTCCTCTCAAGTTGAGCTGTCCTCTCAAGTTGAGCTGTCCTATCATGTTGAGCTGTCCTCTCTAGTTGAGCTGTCCTCTCAAGTTGAGCTGTCCTCTCAAGTTGAGCTGTCCTCTCAAGTTGAGCTGTCCTCTCAAGTTGAGCTGCCCTCTTATGTTGAGCTGTCCTCCAAAGTTGAGCTGTCCCTCTCAAGTTGAGCTGTCCTCTCAAGTTGAGCTGTCCTCGCAAGCCGTGCTGTCCTCGCAAGTTGTGCTGTCATCGCAAGCTGTGTTGTCCTCACAATTTGTGCTGTCCTCGCAAGCTGTGCTCTCCTCGCAAGCTGTGCTGTCCTCGCGAGCCGTGCCGTCCTTGCGACTTTTGCTGTCCTCGCAAGCTTTGCTGTCCTCGCGAGCTTTGCTGTCCTCGCGACCTTTGCTGTTCTCGCAAGTTGTGCAGTCCTCGCAAGTTGTGCTGCCCTCTCAAGTTCAGCTGTCCTCACAAGTTGAGCTGCCCTCTCAAGTTGAGCTGCCCTCTCAAGTTGAGCTGCCTTCTCAAGTTGAGCTGCCCTCTTATGTTGAGCTGTCCTCCAAAGTTGAGCTGTCCTCTCAAGTTGAGCTGTCCTCTCAAGTAATGCTGTCCTCGCAAGCTGTGCTGTCCTCGCAAGCTGTGCTGTCCTCGCAAGCTGTGCTGTCCTCGCAAGCTGTGCTGTCCTCGCAAGCCGTGCTGTCCTTGCAAGCCGTGCTGTCCTCGGAAGCCGTGCTGTCATCGCAAGCCTTGCTGTCCTCGCAAGCCATGCTGTCCTCACAAGCTTTGCTGTCCTCACAAGCTTTGCTGTCCTCGCAAGCTTTCCTGTCCTCGTAAGTTGTGCTGTCCCCTCAAGTTCAGCTGTCCTCTCAGGTTGAGGTGTCCTCTCAGGTTGAGATTTCCTCTCAAGTTGAGCTGTACACTCAATTTGAGCTGCCCTCTCAAGTTGAGCTGCCCTCTCAAGTTGAGCTGCCCTCTCAAGTTGAGCTGCCCTCTGAAGCTGAGCAGCCCTCTCAAGTTGAGCAGTCCTCTCAAGTTTTGCTGTCCTCTGAAGTTGAGCTGTCCTCTCAAGTTGAGCTGTCCTGTCAAGTTGAGCTGTCCTCTCAAGTTGAGCTGTCCTCACAAGCTGTGATGTCCTTGCAAGCTGTGCCGTCCTCGCAAGCTGTGCCATCCTCGCAAGCTGAGCCATCCTCACAAGCTGTGCTGTCCTCGCAAGCTGTCCCGTCCTCGCAAGCTATGCTGTCCTCGCAAGCTGTGCTGTCTTCGCAAGCTGTGCTGTCCTCGCAAGCCGTGCTGTCCTCGTTAGCTGTGCTGTCCTCGCAACCTGTGCTGTCCACGCAAGCTGTGCTGTCCCCCGCAACCTGTGTTGTCCTCGCAAGCTGTGCTGTCCTCGCAAGCTGTGCTGTCCTCGCAAGCTGTGCCGTCTTTGTAAGCTGTGCCGTCCTCGCAAGCTGTGCCGTCCTCGCAAGCTGTGCTGTCCTCGCAAGCTGTGCTGTCCCTCGCAAGCTGTGCTCTCCTCGCAAGCTGCACTGTCCTCGCAAGCTGTAATGTCCTCGCAAGCTGTGCTGTCATTGCAAGCCGTGCTGTCCTCGCATACCGTGCTGTCCTCGCGAGCCGTGCTGTCCTCGCAAGCCGTGCTGTCCTCGCAAGCCGTGCTGTCCTCGCAAGCCGTGCTGTCCTCGCAAGCCATGCTGTCCTCGCGAGCCGTGCTGTCCTTGCGAGCTTTGCTGTCCTCGTGAGCTTTGCTGTCCTCACGAGCTTTGCTGTCCTCGCGACCTTTGCTGTTCTCGCAAGTTGTGCAGTCCTCGCAAGTTGTGCTGCCCTCTCAAGTTCAGCTGTCCTCACAAGTTGAGCTGCCCTCTCAAGTTGAGCTGCCCTCTTATGTTGAGCTGTCCTCCAAAGTTGAGCTGTCCTCTCAAGTTGAGCTGTCCTCTCAAGTAATGCTGTCCTCGCAAGCTGTGCTGTCCTCGCAAGCCGTGCTGTCCTCTCAAGTTGAGCTGCCCTCTCTTGTAGAGCTGTCCTCTCAACTTGAGCTGTCCTTTGAAGTTGAGCTGTCCTCTAAAGTTGAGCTGTCCTCTCAAGTTGAGCTGACCTCTCAAATTGAGATGTCCTCTCAAGTTGAGCTCTCCTTCAAGTTGAGCTGTCCTCTGAGGTTGAGCTGTCCTCTCTAGATGAGCTGTCCTCTCTAGATGAGCTGTCCTCTCAAGTTGAGCTGTCCTCTCAAGTTGAGCTGTCCTCTCAAGTTGAGCTGTCTTCTCAAGTTAAGCCGCCCTCTCAAGTTGAGCTGTCCTCTGATGTTGAGCTGTCCTCTCAAATTGAGCTGTCCTCTCAAGTTGAGCTGTCCTCTCAAGTTGAGCTGTCCTCTCAAGTTGAGCTGTCCTCTCAAGTTGAGCTGTCCTCGCAAGCCGTGCTGTCCTCGCAAGCTGTGCCTCTCCTCGCAAGCTGTGCTGTCCTCGCAACCTGTGCTGTCCTCGCAAGCCGTGCTGTCCTCGCAAGCCGAGCTGTCCTCGCAAGACGTGCTGTCCTCGCAAGCCGTGCTGTCCTCACAAGCCGTGCTGTCGTCGGAAGCCGTGCTGTCCTCGCAAGCCGTACTGTCATCGCTAGCTTTGCTGTCCTCGCAAGTTGTGCTGTCCTCGGAAGTTCTGCTGTCCCTTTAAAGTTGAGCTGTCCTCTTCAGTTGGACTGTCCTGTCAAGTTGAGCTGTCCTCTCAAGTTGAGCTGTCCCTCTCAAGTTGAGTTGTTCTCTCATATTGAGCTGTCCTCGCAAGCCGTGCTGTCCTCGCAAGCTGTGCTGTCCTTGCAAGCTTTGCTGTCCTCGAAAGTTGTGCTTTCCTCTCAAGTAGTGGTGTCCTCGCAAGTTGAGCAGTCCTGTTAAGCTAAGCTGCCCTCTCAAGTTGAATTGCCCTCTCAAGTTGAGCTGTCCTCTCAAGTTGAGCTGTCCTCTCAAGTTGAGCTGTCCTCACAAGTTGTGCTGTCCTCTCAAGTTGTGCTGTCCCCTCAAGTTGAGCTGTCCTCTCAAGTGTAGCTGTCCTCTCAAGTTGAGCTGTCCTCTCAAGTTGAGCTGTCCACTCAAGTTGAGCTGTCCTCTCAAGTTGAGGTGTCCTCTCAAGTTGAGCTGTCCTCTCAAGTTGAGCTGTCCTCTAAAGTTGAGCTGTCCTCTCAAGTTGAGCTGTCCCTCTCAAGTTGAGCTGTCCTTTCAAGTAGAGCTGTCCTCGTAAGCTGTACTGTCCTCGCAAGCCTTGCTGGCCTCGCAAGCTGTGCTGTCCTTGCAAGCTGTGCTGTCCTCGCAATCTGTGCTGTCCTCGCAAGCCGTGCTGTCCTCGCAAGCCGTGCTGTCCTCGCAAGCTGTGCTGTCCTCGCAAGCTGTGCTGTCCGCACAAGCTGTGCTGTCCTCGCAAGCTGTGCTGTCGTCTCAAGTTGAGCTGCCCTCTCAAGTTGAGCTGCCCTCTTAAGTTGAGCTGTCCTCTCAAGTTGAGCTGTCAAGTTGAGCTGCCCTCTCAAGTTAAGCTGTCCTCGCAAGTTGAGCTGTCCTCTCAAGTTGAGCTGTCCTCTCAAGTTGAGCTCTCCTCGCAAGCCGTGCTGTCCTTGCAAGCCGTGCTGTCCTCGCAAGCTGTGCTGTCCTCGCAAGCCGTGCTGTCCTCGCAAGCCGTGCTGTCCTCGCAAGCCGTGCTGTCCTCGCAAGCTGTGCTGTCCTCGCAAGCCGTGCTGTCCTCGCAAGCCGTGCTGTCCTCGCAAGCCGTGCTGTCCTCGCAAGCTTTGCTGTCCTCGCAAGCTGTGCTGTCCTCGCAAGCTGTGCTGTCCGCGCAAGCTGTGCTGTCCTCGCAAGCTGTGCTGTCGTCTCAAGTTGAGCTGCCCTCTCAAGTTGAGCTGCCCTCTTAAGTTGAGCTGTCCTCTCAAGTTGAGCTGTCAAGTTGAGCTGCCCTCTCAAGTTGAGCTGTCCTCGCAAGTTGAGCTATCCTCTCAAGTTGAGCTGTCCTCGCAAGCCGTGCTGTCCTTGCAAGCCGTGCTGTCCTCGCCAGGTGTGCTGTCCTCACAAGCCGTGCTGTCCTTGCAAGCCGTGCTGTCCTCAGAAGCCGTGCTGTCCACGCAAGCCTTGCTGTCCTCGCAAGCCGTGCTGTCCTCACAAGCTTTGCTGTCCTCACAAGCTTTGCTGTCCTCGCAAGCTTCCCTGTCCTTGTAAGTTGTGCTGTCCTCTCAAGTTGAGCTGTCCTCTCAGGTTGAGGTGTCCTCTCAGGTTGAGATTTCCTCTCAAGTTGAGCTGTACACTGAAGTTGAGCTGCCCTCTCAAGTTGAGCTGCCCTCTCAAGTTGAGCTGCCCTCTCAAGTTGAGCTGCCCTCTCAAGTTGAGCTGCCCTCTGAAGCTGAGCAGCCCTCTCAAGTTGAGCAGTCCTCTCAAGTTTTGCTGTCCTCCGAAGTTGAGCTGTCCTCTCAAGTTGAGCTGTCCTCTCAAGTTCAGTTGTCCTCTCAAGTTGAGCTGTCCTCGCAAGCTGTGATGTCCTTGCAAGCTGTGCCGTCCTCGCAAGCTGTGCCATCCTCGCAAGCTGTGCTGTCCTCGCAAGCTGTCCTCTCCTCGCAAGCTATGCTGTCCTCGCAAGCTGTGCTGTCCTCGCAAGCTGTGCTGTCCTCGCAAGCTGTGCTGTCCTCGCAACCTGTGCTGTCCACGCAAGCTGTGCTGTCCCCGCAACCTGTGCTGTCCTCGCAAGCTGTGCTGTGCTCGCAAGCTGTGCCGTCTTTGTAAGCTGTGCCGTCCTCGCAAGCTTTGCCGTCCTCGCAAGCTGTGCTGTCCCTCGCAAGCTGTGCTGTCCTCGCAAGCTGTGCTGTCCTCGCAAGCTGTGCTGTCCTCGTTAGCTGTGCTGTCCTCGCAAGCTGTGGTGTCCTCGCAAGCTGCGCTGTCCTCGCAAGCTGTACTGTCCTCGCAAGCTGTGCTGTCATCGCAAGCCTTGCTGTCCTCGCAAGCCGTGCTTTCCTCGCCAGCCGTGCTGCCTTCGCAAGCTTTGCTGTCTTCGCATGTTGTGCTTTCCTCCCAAGTAGTGCTGTCCTCTCAAGTTGGGCTGTCCTCTCAAGTTGAGCTGTCCTCTCAAGTTGAGCTGCCCACTCAAGTTGAGCTGTTCTCTCACGTTGTGCTGTCCTCTCAGGTTGGGCTGTCCTCTCAATTTGAGCTGTCCTCTCAAGTTGAGCTGTCCTCTCAAGTTGAGCTGTCCTCTCAAGTTGAGCTGTCCTCTCAAGTTGAGCTGTCCTCTCAAGTTGAGCTGACCTCTCAAGTTGAGCTGTCCTCTCTAGTTGAGCTGTCCTCTCAAGTTGAGCTGTCCTCTCAAGTTGAGCTGTCCTATCATGTTGAGCTGTCCTCTCTAGTTGAGCTGTCATCTCTAGTTGAGCTGTCCTCTCAAGTTGAGCTGTCCTCTCAAGTTGAGCTGTCCTCTCAAGTTGAGCTGTCCTCTCAAGTTGAGCTGCCCTCTCATGTTGAGCTGTCCTTCAAAGTTGAGCTGTCCTCTCAAGTTGAGCTGTCCTCTCAAGTTGAGCTGCCCTCGCAAGCCGTGCTGTCATCGCAAGTTGTGCTGTCATCGCAAGCTGTGCTGTCCTCGAAAGCTGTGCTGTCTTCCCAATTTGTGCTGTCCTCGCAAGCTGTGCTCTCCTCGCAAGCTGTGCTGTCCCTCGCGAGCCGTGCTGTCCTTGCGACTTTTGCTGTCCTCGCAAGCTTTGCTGTCCTCGCGAGCTTTGCTGTCCTCGCGACCTTTGCTGTTCTCGCAAGTTGTGCAGTCCTCGCAAGTTGTGCTGCCCTCTCAAGTTCAGCTGTCCTCACAAGTTGAGCTGCCCTCTCAAGTTGAGCTGCCCTCTCAAGTTGAGCTGCCCTCTCAAGTTGAGCTGCCCTCTTATGTTGAGCTGTCCTCCAAAGTTGAGCTGTCCTCTCAAGTTGAGCTGTCCTCTCAAGTAATGCTGTCCTCGCAAGCTGTGCTGTCCTCGCAAGCTGTGCTGTCCTCGCAAGCTGTGCTGTCCTCGCAAGCTGTGCTGTCCTCGCAAGCCGTGCTGTCCTTGCAAGCCGTGCTGTCCTCGGAAGCCGTGCTGTCCACGCAAGCCTTGCTGTCCTCGCAAGCCGTGCTGTCCTCACAAGCTTTGCTGTCCTCACAAGCTTTGCTGTCCTCGCAAGCTTTCCTGTCCTCGTAAGTTGTGCTGTCCTCTCAAGTTCAGCTGTCCTCTCAGGTTGAGGTGTCCTCTCAGGTTGAGATTTCCTCTCAAGTTGAGCTGTACACTCCATTTGAGCTGCCCTCTCAAGTTGAGCTGCCCTCTCAAGTTGAGCTGCCCTCTCAAGTTGAGCTGCCCTCTGAAGCTGAGCAGCCCTCTCAAGTTGAGCAGTCCTCTCAAGTTTTTCTGTCCTCTGAAGTTGAGCTGTCCTCTCAAGTTGAGCTGTCCTGTCAAGTTGAGCTGTCCCTCTCAAGTTGAGCTGTCCTCGCAAGCTGTGATGTCCTTGCAAGCTGTGCCGTCCTCGCAAGCTGTGCCGTCCTCGCAAGCTGAGCCGTCCTCACAAGCTGTGCTGTCCTCGCAAGCTGTCCTGTCCTCGCAAGCTATGCTGTCCTCGCAAGCTGTGCTGTCTTCGCAAGCTGTGCTGTCCTCGCAAGCCCGTGCTGTCCTCGCAAGCTGTGCTGTCCTCGCAACCTGTGCTGTCCACGCAAGCTGTGCTGTCCCCGCAACCTGTGTTGTCCTCGCAAGCTGTGCTGTCCTCGCAAGCTGTGCTGTCCTCGCAAGCTGTGCCGTCTTTGTAAGCTGTGCCGTCCTCGCAAGCTGTGCCGTCCTCGCAAGCTGTGCTGTCCTCGGCAAGCTGTGCTGTCCTCGCAAGCTGTGCTGTCCTCGCAAGCTGCGCTGTCCTCGCAAGCTGT